>NC_138779.1:58162794-58167794 GCF_965119305.1 Pelophylax lessonae | reverse complement strand
TAGCCCCCTTACTTCAGAATCCCTATCGGGGTCAACATAACATTGGGATTCCTGTCAGTGTCCCTCCTTACATCAGGGTCCCCATCAGAGTCCCCCCTTACATCAGAAATGGAAACAGCCTCTGCTGACGTTAACCCTCAAGCAATGCACAAGGTGGACATGCCACCCACCCTAGCTGGGGGCTGTATAAAATGCTGTAGTGGGCTGGATGTGGGATAATCATCAGTGACTCCCTGTCAGACATTACTAAATATCCATAAATATTCTGGTATATTTCAGGCTGCTTGTATCATTTAGCACAGCGCCACGGGGTATGACAGAGCAAAGAAAATGATTAGTAGATAGTAATAATAATAGTCATTCATGGAAATATTGGCAGAACTAATAACTACCTTTTCAAGTGAGGGCATTAGGACAGATGTGACAGCTATTTTAATCCTTTAGAAGGCATGTGTACGGTTTAAAGGCGCGCGCCCGCTGCGTCACTCTTTGAAATGCAAAAATCTTCCATAGAAGCATCCGTCCTCTTTGATAAGACTCCTTTGAAGCATCTTTACAGTGGTACAAGGCTGACCCGCCGACCCTGGAGAGTCCTTGATATTGAAATATGACCTACGCCAATCATTGCGTATTCAGAACCCAGCGTCACTGTATTATCCAGGCCGGGTCAGTGTTTGTGCTTTATAATAATTTAGTAATGAAAAAGCAAACACATTCTGTTTTATCATGCATGTCTACATCAGACGGGTCAGGCCATTCAATATTTTAATAACCGGCATGGGGCGGCTTGTAAGACTCATAGACGGGAGACAACCCTCGGCTGGCTTATGGCGACTCCTCGGTTGATTGATCTTTTGAACTAGAGACCAACCAGAAACAGAAACAGCGTCCTTTAACGGAAAAAATGTAGGTTTGAAAAAAAAAAATACAAACACGACTGTCTCTGATATACTGGATGTAATGCTGACTGATGCAGGGAGGACGCCGGGTATGTTGTGTGTTATTTTTTAATGATCTTTAGCTGTAAAATCAGCATCAGTAGTGAAAGGGACAAAATCAGATGAAAATTTCCAAATTTGCAGATTGATTTTCTCCTATATGAACAATCTACCCCTTTGTTTCTCAACCTTTTTTCAGTCAAGGCACCTTTTAACCACTTTAAGACCGCAAGATTTGACCCCCTTCCTGACCAGGCCCTATTTTGCGATTCGGCACTGCGTTACTTTACCGGACAATTGCGCGGTCGTGCGACACTGTACCCAAATAAAATTGACGTCCTTTTTTCCCCCCCACAAATAGAGCTTTCTTATAGTGGTATTTGATTACCTGTGCGATTTTTAATTCTTGCGCTAAAAACAAAAAAAGAGAGACAATTTTGAAAAAAAAAAAAAATATTTTTCACATTCTGCTATATAACATTCCCAAACATTTTAGGCCAATTTGTTTTCTGCTACATATTTTTGGTAAAAAAAATTGCAATAAGCGTATTTTGATTGGTTTGCGCAAAATTTATCGCGTCCACTAACTACGGGAAAGATTTATGTAATTTTTATTGTTTTTTTTAACTAGTAATGGTGGCGATCTGCGATTTTTTGCAGGACTGCAACATTGCAGTGGACAGATCGGACCCCTAACTGACATTTTTGACACTTTTGGGCAGACCAGTGACATTACTACGGTAATCAGTGCTAAAAATATGCACTGTTACTGTAATAATGACACTGGCAGGGAAGGGGTTAACCCTATGGGTGATCAAAGGGTTAAACGTATGCCTCATGCTTACTGACGTGTGGGGGGAGGGGGGTTCTGTGACACAGACACAGATCGTAGGTTCAGCTATGCTGAATCCTGCGATCTCCTCCTGTCTGTCACTGAGAAGATCCACCTGCTTTGTTTACATAAGCAGGCGGGTCTTCTCACACTTTCCCCGATGATCAGGGAAGGGAGGCGGCAATCGCAGCCTCTCCTCCTCTGGCCTGACTCCTGCTGTGTCTAAACACAGCAGGAGCGCGCCGCCTAAATCACTAGGAGTCCAGCGACGTAGGTCTACGTCGCTGGACCCAGGGGAGCCGCACTGCCGCAGTAGGATTAGTGGTTAAAATTGTGGACACTCTCAAGGCACCCCATTCAAAAATTTAAAAAAATATTTTAATAGTTTTACATAATTCGGCAGCTTTGACACGCGTAGGACACCCAATGTTAGAGGTGATTTAAGCTTTCAAAGCAAATACACTTTTGCATACTAGTACTGACTAGTATTCCAGTGTTTCTCCTTTCCCTCAGTTTTTCTCCATCACTCAGCTAATGTGACCCCAGTGTTGATGGAGAGGGGCAGGGAAGGATCAAACAAGGATGCTGTGCAGGCAATCAACACCCTTCTTATCAACACTGATGGCATTACTGGTTGTTAGGACACCGTTGGCTGGAAGGTTGCAATGGTGCAAAATACAAACCTGTGGCTTTGTGTAACTAAAAGGTAGGATGATCCATCTTCAGATTGTATACATTTTTGGGGCAATTTTTAGGCATTTTGCCAAGGCACCCCTGAGGAAACCTCATGGCACCCCAGGATGCCTGGGCACCCTGGTTAAAAAAAGGCTGATCTACCCTATGGTGGCCATACATGCTTTGACAAATGATTTTTTCTCTGATCAATCTCTCCCGATAGGAATAATTGATCTATAGTCAACAACCCATTTGATCAATAAGCCACTTCCAGGGAAGGGGGGGGGGTGGATTTCTATCAATAGTTGGAAAATAAATTCATAGGGGATTTATTGTATTTCATTTGCCACCATGCAATCTCATAAACTGAGAGAGCGAAATACGATCGGATTCATAACCTAAACATCTCAGTGCTGCCCATCAATGAAAAACAATTTTTGAATTGTGTCTAAATCGAGTCTGAATCGGCTGGATTTCATATTGATTTGACAATATGATAGTTTTGATTGAATTGCAAATTTGTCTGATAATAATATCAAAGCATGTATGGCTGCCATTAGAGCAACACTTGCTTGACCCATTACAGCACATTTTTTTAAAGCTGAACTTCAAGACATAAACTAATTCTACCCTTACATTGGGCTCCTTGTGCATTGCAAGGATTGAGTGCTCATTTAGTGCAGCTGCAGCACCTCTTTCATTTCCACCCCCCTCTTGTCTCAACAGTCCGCAGAGAGGAGGACAGAACTCCTTCTACAGATCTTGCCCTTCTATGTGCAGCTGTGACACCCCCTCTTGCCTCCACCCCCATCTTGTCTCAGCAGTCGGCAGCAGTGAGGAGGACAGGACTCTTCCTACAGATCCTGCCCCCGCTGCGCAGTGCCTCCCCTGGTCTCAGGATTTAGCAGACTCTGGTAGCTTACTACAGCCCTCCTTTGGTCCTCCTCCAGACCCTGCACTCTGCTTCTCAGCTCCACTCCAGCTGCTTCCCAGCAGCAGCAGCACAAGATAAGAGGGGTGCACTGTGATGTAAAGAGGGGTGGAGTGTTCTGGACATCTAGGCTTACAGATACAACTGGCCCTTTGAGGGCAACCATAACGCTGATGCGGCTCACAATGGAATTAAGGTTGACATCCCTGGTCGAGGGGTACAGGGATAACACATTTTGACATACCTCTCCAATTCTTTTGAATACCCTGGAGCAGGGGTAGGCAACCTTTGAGAGGTGGAGATCTACCTGATCAACATGGAGGAGATCAAAGATCACCGGGGTGCAGTGTGTGTTTTTTTATAAGAAATTAACTAGCAAGGCGTAACTAAAGAGTAAGGATAAATATTATAAATGACACTGTAAAAATATAAATTTAACCTACCTTAAAAGTGGACAGTGTCAGTCAGAAGAGCAGTAGACAGTGTCAGTAGGGCAGAGGTTGGTGTCAGAAGGGTGGTGGATGGTATCAGTAGGGCAGTAGACGGTGCCAGTAGGGCAGAGGTTGGTGTCATTAGGGCAGTGGATGTGTCAGTAAAGCAGTGGATGTGTCAGTAAGGCAGTGGATGGTGTTAGTAGGGCAGTGGGCTGTGTGAGTAGGGCAGTGGGCAGTGTCAGTGGGGCAGTAGACAGTGTCAGTAGGGCAGAGGTTGGTGTCAGTAGGGCAATGGGTGGTGCCAGTAAGGCGGAGGTTGGTGTTTGAAGGGCAGTGGACAGTGTCAATCAGTAGAGCAGTGAACAGTGTCAGTAGGGGAGAGGTTGGTGTCAGAAGGGTGGTGGTTGGTGTCAGTAGGGCAGTAGACGGTGCCAGTAGGGCAGAGGTTGGTGTCAGTAGGGCAGTGGATGGTGTCAATAAAGCAAAGGTTGGTGTTAGTAGGGCAATGGACAGTGTCAGTAGGGCAGTGGATGGTGTCAATAAAGCAAAGGTTGGTGTTAGTAGGGCAATGGACAGTGTCAGTAGGGCAGGGGATAGTGTCAGTAGAGCAGTGGAGGGTGCCAGTAGGACAGTGGAAATTGTCAGTAAAGCAGTGGATGGTGTCAGTAAGGCAGAGGTTGGTGTTAGCAGGGCAGTGGATGGTGCCAGTAGGACAGTGGACATTGTTGGTAAAGCAGTGGATGTGTCAGTAAGGCAGAGGTTGGTGTTAGTAGGGCAGTGGACAATGTCAGTCAGTAGAGCAGTGGATGGTGTCAGTATGGCAGTGCACTGTGTCAATAGGGCAGAGGACCTGGGCAGTAAAGCAGTGGATGGTGTCCGTAGGGCAGTGGACGTTGTCAGTAGATTTTTTTTTATTATTTGTTTTTTTTTTACCATTTTATGTATTTGTGTTTTTTTTCTACAGTTGTATTTTTTATTACTTTTCTATTTTTTTTTTCTATTTTTTGTTTAGCAACCCTTCTGGGGAGCTTTGATAAAATACCAGGGTTTTAAACAGACCCCCTATGTCTCACTTTTGAGACAGAGAAAGAAGATTAAAGGCACAGCCTTCAATCTCCATCTCTGCAGCCTCAGCTACACAGAATAAAAGAACAGGAATAGCTCTGTACAGAGCTTCCTATTCAGTCAAA